>NC_135864.1:22251857-22261857 GCF_031162955.1 Sander vitreus | reverse complement strand
TTGTTTAGAGAGTTACTATTAAATGGCCTGGTTGGCTGGTGCATTTTGTAATGCTATCGATTGGATTTTAACAAGGTTCAACAAGTTCAGCCAGTCAGTCAAAGAAAACTGCCAGCACCTGTTGTAAGGTTCACAATGACAGCATATGTAGGTTAATTGAGAACACTGTTTTTACTGTATATTTTTGTTTACTTGTTTATGTCTTTCCTTGTGTCTGCTCGAAAAGGGAATAAAGAAATAAATAGAATTTTAAAGATTCACGGATTCAAAGTTTTACCTGTCACACAAAAACAACAGCCTATGGGCAGGTACTCATAGGGCTGTGCTAGAACACAAGGGTTGCAATGAATGAGAATTATTAGGATACAAGTAAAGAATGTAGAATGAAGAATGTATTTGGCCATGTGTGTAGGTGAGCTGTACAATTTCTTTTGTATATAAAAACATAGTATTGTATAGTTTACATTTTATTTTATTTTACTGCATACATTCAAACAAAGGGTAAGTTGAGGTTGATGCTTGATATTAAAAAAAATTATATCACAAGGTCTATTTAGTGGCTGTTTTCAACCATATCACATAATCTTCATCAGCAGGTGGAGTTTGCCCAGTTGTCATGTTCAAATTTCTTCTTTTTTTCCCTGAGCAGTTAATAAAGATAATATAATATGGTTGAAAGCTCCAGAACAGCCAATAAATGGACCTTGGGGTGACTTTCTTTTCTACAAAGATTAATGAGACTTCAATTGTGCTATAACTTGCAAGTAAGTAAGGTCAATTTTAATCAGTAACATGCAATGTTAACATCAGGACAGTTTTCTGGATGAGTAGCAGAGCGGTTGTGTACATGTTCGCGTGAATGTGTTTGCTACATGTGCTTCTTAACCCCCCTCTACCATTCCTGACAACTACAAAGGTCCCTTTCAACAAGGATGCCCCCGCATTTGGGCGTCCGTCCCACACAGCAAAAGAGTGACTCACTTTATGTAGCTCGCAGCGACAGTATCAGTCCATGGCTTCACTTAATCCAAGAAAGTAATTAACTTGCCTCGCAGTAACATATATTTATGGAGGATATATGTATACATAATTCAAATTGAAAGTCCAAAGAGAAAACGAAGCGAGATCAAATGAAAAATATTTTACTACGCTACTAGGAAAAATCATGCCATAATTGAATTTAAAAAAGAAAGAGGAAACTGAAAAAGCAAAGTTGAAATGTAAAATGATTTATCTTTTGAATTTTACATTTGGCTTTTCCACTGACAGATGTCAAAAGCAGAGGTGTGGCCCAAAGGCTGGTGGGAGGGTCTGAAACAAAAGGGGTGCAGAGGCACCTTATGGACAGCAGGGGGAGCTGACTGCTGGGACCCACAGTTGAGGAGCATCACGCTGCAGCTTCGCTACCAGGCTGGCTTGGCCTCTTGTTTCACATTAGATGATAGAAACTGATGATGTAGGCTAGGCTAAACACAAATGACATTTCATGCAACAACAGTGAAGTTTTCATGTAGATACTGTAATTGGGCCCGTGTACTTTATTTGATTTCCGATTTTAAAATGGGTCATTTTAAACCTTGTTAATATTGATGACAATGTGTTCAAACGGAAAACGCAATTAAAAAAAAGCAATCGATTCTAGAATCTAGATCGGGAGTTACCGTAGTAGTAGAGTTGCCGTAGTAGCAGCAGCCAACAACTGGAAACGTTTTACAATTTTCGTCTACTATTTCACCACTAATTTCACTTCTGAGACTTTTTTATGCGAGCAGTTAACTGTGTAGAGTTTGAATATGGGCAGTTTTACAAAAATTGATGGCCAATTGCACATTTTCTCCGATGTTGTCGGACATGAGAAGCTCCAGTTTTATGAGCATAAGGCTGTTCAGATAGGATTCCATGGTTCATGCTAAATCAAGCTTAAACTCCTTGGTACATGAATTGTGTAAGAAACTCTTATTGCACTTCACTTTTAGCTGTTTATAGGATGCCATTAGCTGATCCCTTCATGGTGGAGTTTGACATGATTAATATTCTCGAAAGGCAGCCATTAACTTGCTAATTAACACTATTCAGGGCCTTTAAAAAGCCTCACTTTTACACTTTAATTACTCAGTATTTATGAAGAGAAATAAGACATTTAGGCGCTCAGGGGGAACCTCTTAATTAGTGTTTTTGGGGGGAATAAGGGCACACGCTCTTTAGGCCTCACAGAGCTCTACATTGAGGGTCTCAGGTAGGTAGTGTGATACAACTTCCTCAAGCTCTAAGAACAAATGCAAACACACACATTGGATTATTTTACTTTCAGGGATGAACTGATCTGACTTTCCCAAAATCATAAGGCCATATTATGTACCAGAGTTAAACAGCACTATGTCTACAGCCATGCTAGCGGCTCTGTGAGGCTGTACTTATAGGCGCAGCAGTTCTTTGAGCTAAGTGCTAATGTCAGCATGCTAACATGCTCACAATGACAATGCTAACATGCTGATGATTAGCGGGAATGTTTATAATGTTCACTATCTCAGTTTAGTGTGTAAGCATGCTAGCATTTGCTACATTGCAGTAAACACAAAGTACAAAGTGCAAAACTACCTGAAAAAGTCAGAATATCTTACTGGATGCAGTGACTTCCTGTAGTCTTGTTATCACCATGAGGTTGCCGGGCAAACAGCAGACTATCAACAAGAAAGCAAATAAGCAGACTGAACAATTCTTTTAAGGACTCTACATCGACTTACAGTACGCTCATTCAGTGTAGGCTGACCTTAACCATGACGAATAAAACTTTCAACAATGTCCAACTTCAACCATCCTCGAGCCTTAACTTTAGCTTTAATGAAAACAGAAACATGCAACTTTACTGAACTACTGAAACCAATATGTCCACACAACAACAAGCCATTACCTGGTTTATATGTAAAACTGTGTCCCCATAAGTGGCCTAGTTCAGAATCTCACACACACACATGCACGCAAGCACACGCACGCAAGCACACGCACGCACATCCATCCTGCTCTTCTGGTTGAGCACCTTGAAAGCACTATAAATATATATAGCCCAGATAAATATTCCAGCTAAAAATGGCTGACATGCAATTAGCTCTTGTGTGATTCTGTCTTTAAAGCAGAGCCACTTGGGTGAATTATGGTTGGCCTGAGAAGCTCTATCCTTCAACTTAACCCCTCGGCATGCTCCTGTGACTGAGGTGCCAGCAGATTAAGAGCAGTGCTATGAGCTTTTTGCTTCGGCCGCAATCCTACTGGCCATTAATTAAATTGGGCTCTGATTCAATCACTGTTTCTCAGGTAATTACAGAAACTCATTCAATTACATCCTCAACCAATCAAGTCTGGTAGACGACAACAAATGCCACAAAGCTCAGACATAATGACATTGATGTCTATTTGTCTTGTTTAGGAGGCCAGCGCCTGTAAAGTTGTGGATCACGTGGAGTCAAAACTCAAGGATCAGAGATAAAAATCATTTTTCTTTTTTAAACTAGATAAGAAAACACATAAGGAGGAAGGATCACACCACTTCAAAGATAAAGAGTGTTCATGTCCCCCCCCCCCCCGATACTTCAAAGATTTATATTTCCAGCAACTTCTGTATTTCAATAATTCCCTCGTACCGCTCCATATCTGCCCTCTCTCAAAGAGTGCCTTCAACACCACATGAAAAGGCGAGGAGCTGAGTACTGTCATGTGATGTCTGTTTCTCCAAGTTAGCTGACGCAGATGTGACGTCTCCTGCTACTGAATGGGCGCCTTTGACAGTTTGGTGGGGATAGTTTGCTCCACAGAGCGTTTCAATAAAATCAATTGCTGTCCATGCCAGCGGGACTAACAGCCTTATCTGGAGGCTGACATGGTCCTTCCCTCGTGGAGAACCACAGGAACTTTTCCCACTGCCTCTGAATGAGTTGGTGTTCCTAGATGAGGCTTGTTCAGAACGTTCTGTGCATCTGAGTTTCTGCCTATTACTCCAAAATTGTGGGTTTGCTGAGCTGCTGTAACCATATTTGTGTTCCGATTCGTCTGGTTAATTTGGGGTTTTGTTGGTAAGGATTGGAGTTGCTTAAATGTTGCACATGAGATTGTTTCCAGCATGGATTGTATTTATATTGCCTACAACTTTTCTTTTGCATACATTTATCATAACTATAGAAAAAAAAATCTAATTTGTCCCCACTATTTGAAATTATATGCAGTGTTGTGAAAGCGAATCATTTATCTTGACTTCTCCAATTGAATTTAGGTTGAGCTCAGAGTGACACAATTTCAGGAAGTGAGGCTTTTTTATTCTCTTGAGTATCAAATAGAGGTCAGCCAGCCACTCCTTTAAGATTGCAAACTGTGGCTCCACCGTGCTCTTTAATTGGCTAATTACAAACTGTGTGGATCTAGCTTAGCTACTCAGCCAAGGATTAAAACAACATGGTGAAATCCCTAACACGAGTGTAGTGGCTCTTGGGCTATGGACTGAGTCAGATACTTTAGGTCTGCAAGGATACGTAATTGGGGCCCATGCTGTCATTCACATGATCCTTCAATCTCACTAATAAGTCTGTAGAGTAAAAACCTCAACAGACTTTATACATTTTAAAAGAGAGCGAGGCTTAAGCCCTTCTTGGCAGAGCAACACAATGTCTAGCAAAGCACCTCATGGGAATGCGTGGTAACTTATTCACATTCAGCAGCCTGAAGATTCTCCACTAGTGGGCGCCATCCATAGAATAAGAAAGTAAAGCAGACGTTTCATACCTGCAGAAGCAGAGTTATCAATGTGGCCACATACAGGCACAGAAAGTAAGCAGCACAGAACAGCACAGCCAGCATTGAAAGTCTGCTGCATTTGTTATGCTTGCGCCACTTGCAGGCAATGCGTGTTACAGCTAGTTTTTTTTCCCATCTTTTTTACAGCTTCTATTTTTTGTGTGCAGTTGTACCCTATACTATGATCCTGCAATAAAGGAAGCTGCAGTTTAAGGACTGCTTTCTATGACCTTAGTTACCAAATAAAACTGGCACTTAAATTAGCAGCTAGCTAGCTATTAAGGGATAAAGTTAGGGTTATGTTAAAAGACATGGTTTAGGTTAGAGTTATAAGTAACGAGATGTAACATCTACCCGAAAACACTAGGGTTCTAGAAATGCAGTCCTGAAACTGCAACTTCCTTTATTGCAGAACATGCTACTTGTTGTACCAGGTAGCTAAAATCAAGCTAACCAACAAAAACAGGATTTCTTTTTTATCAATTACTGTAAAGCACCTAATCTTAGAAACTGTTAACTGGCGCAATAGTCATAAGTTAACTAACACCAATACAAGTATATACTTAAAGCTATTTAGTAACAAAGACATAAACAGTAAAGGACACATAAAGATAGAGGAAACTGTATTCTTCCCAGTATTGAGCAGATGTGTAGTTAACACAACTTATTTTGGTGGTTTAAGATATGACACAGATACACACAAAGAGCAACTTTGAAAAAGATAAACTAGCGCTTCAGTTACTTTCCTTGCTTAAAGGCAACCAGGTTGGACTATTGAACAGATGGTGCCGCAGAAATTAATTTGATGATGTTACGTGTGTGTGTGTTTTCTCTGCTCTCTTGTGTCCTGACCCAGGTACCACCCTCTCCATCTGATTGGGCAGGCACACCTGCAGCACGTCAGTGATCAGGTGGATTGATGTCGGTTGCTGTCGGTCTTGAATCAGAGCTGTGTAGTGCTCTGCGTCGTGTCATTTACGTTTAAATAGTGTTGCTGGCTTGATCGGTAGTTTGTTTAGTTTTAACGGTTAATTTTGTTCACTTCTTTTTTTTCAGGGTAGTAATGTTGTGTTAACTTTGGATTTATTTACGTAATAATAGTTTAATCGTACAATTATTTGTTTCCTTTCTTCCTTTAAACACCCGGCTTATTATTAGTTGTTGCTCCCCTTTTCCCCTGGACACCACAACTGGGGACGTAACAATTTGGGAGCTCATTTGGGATCAATTTTGCTTAAAACTAGTTAGTAAAGATATTTGGAGTTCCAACCATCTTCGTCCGCTTATCCGGTATCGGGTCGCGGGGGTAGCAGCTCCAGCAGGGGACCCCAAACTTCCCTTTCCCGAGCCACATTAACCAGCTCCGACTGGGGGATCCCGAGGCGTTCCCAGGCCAGGTTGGAGATATAATCCCTCCACCTAGTTCTGGGTCTTCCCCGAGGCCTCCTCCCAGGTGGACGTGCCTGGAACACCTCCCTAGGGAGGCGCCCAGGGGGCATCCTTACCAGATGCCCGAACTACCTCAACTGACTCCTTTCGACGCGAAGGAGCAGCGGCTCTACTCCGAGCTCCTCACGGATGACTGAGCTTCTCACCCTATCTCTAAGGGAGACGCCAGCCACCCTCCTGAGGAAACCCATTTCGGCCACTTGTACCCTGGATCTTGTTCTTTCGGTCATGACCCAGCCTTCATGACCATAGGTGAGGGTAGGAACGAAAACTGACCGGTAGATTGAGAGCTTTGCCTTCTGGCTCAGCTCTCTTTTCGTCACAACGGTGCGATAAATTGAATGTAATACCGCACCCGCTGCGCCGATTCTCCAACCAATCTCCCGCTCCATTGTCCCTCACTCGCGAACAAGACCCCAAGGTACTTGAACTCCTTCACTTGGGATAAGGACTCATTCCCTACCTGGAGAAGGCACTCCATCGGTTTCCTGCTGAGAACCATGGCCTCCGATTTAGAGGTGCTGATCCTCATCCCAGCCGCTTCACACTCGGCTGCGAACCGATCCAGTGAGTGCTGAAGGTCACAGGCCGATGATGCCATCAGGACCACATCATCTGCAAAAAGCAGCGATGAGATCCCCAGCCCACCGAACTGCAACCCCTCTCCACCCCGACTACGCCTCGATATCCTGTCCATAAATACTACAAACAGGATTGGTGACAAAGCGCAGCCCTGGCGGAGGCCAACTCTCACCTGAAACGAGTCCGACTTACTGCCGAGAACCCGGACACAGCTCTCGCTTTGGTCGTACAGAGATTGGATGGCCCTGAGAAGGGACCCCCCTCACCCCATACTCCCGCAGCACCTCCCACAGTATCTCCCGGGGGCACCCGGTCATACGCCTTCTCCAGATCCACAAAACACATGTAGACCGGTTGGGCATACTCCCAGGCTCCCTCCAGGATCCTTGCGAGAGTAAAGATCTGGTCCGTTGTTCCACGACCAGGACGGAATCCGCATTGTTCCTCTTCAACCTGAGGTTCGACTATCGACCGAACCCTCCTTTCCAGCACCTTGGAGTAGACTTTACCGGGGAGGCTGAGAAGTGTGATACCCCTGTAATTGGCACACACCCTCTGGTCCCCCCTTTTTAAAAAGGGGAACCACCACCCCGGTCTGCCACTCCTTAGGCACCGTCCCAGACTTCCACGCAATGTTGAAGAGGCGTGTCAACCAAGACAACCCCTCCACACCCAGAGCTTTAAGCATTTCTGGACGGATCTCATCAATCCCTGGGGCTTTGCCACTGTGGAGTTGTTTAACTACCTCAGCAACTTCCACCAGGGAAATTGACGACAATCCCCCATCATCCTCCAGCTCTGCCTCTACCATAGAGGGCGTATTAGTCGGATTGAGGAGTTCCTCAAAGTGCTCCTTCCACCGCCCTATTACCTCCTCAGTTGAGGTCAACAGCGTCCCATCCTTACTGTACACAGCTTGGATGGTTTTTCCGCTTCCCCCTCCTGAGGTGGCGAACGGTTTTCCAGAAGCGCCTTGGTGCCGACCGAAAGTCCTTCTCCATGTCTTCTCTGAACTTCTCCCACACCCACTGCTTTGCCTCTTTCATGGCAGAGGCTGCAGCCCTTCGGGCCCTTTGGTACCTTGCAACTGCCTCCGGAGTCCTCTGCTATAACATATCCCGGAAAGACTCCTTCAGTCGGACGGCTTCCCTGACCACCGGTGTCCACCGCGGTATTCGTGGGTTACCGCCCCTTGAGGCACCTAAGACGCTAAGACCACAGTTCCTCGCCACAGCTTCAGCAATGGAAACTTTGAACATTGTCCACTCGGGTTCAATGCCCCCAGCCTCCACAGGGATGGACGAGAAGCTCCGCCGGAGGTGTGAGTTGAAAGTCTGTCGGACAGGGGCCTCCTTCAGACGTTCCCAATTTACCCGCACTACCCGTTTGGGCTTACCAGGTCTGTCCAGAGTCTTCCCCCACCCCCTGACCCAACTCACCACCAGATGGTGATCGGTTGACAGCTCCGCCCCTCTCTTCACCCGAGTGTCCAAAACATACGGCCTCAGATCAGATGAACCGATTATAAAATCGATCATTGACCTTTGGCCTAGGGTGCTCTGGTACCAAGTACAGTTATGAGCATCCCTATGTTCGAACATGGTGTTCGTTATAGACAATCCATGACTAGCACAGAAGTCCAACAACAAACAACCACTCTGGTTTACATCAGGGAGGCCGTTCCTCCCAATCACGCCTCTCCATGTGTCTCCATCATTGCCCACGTGCTCGTTGGAGTCCCCCACTGGAGCCCCATGCAGGACTCCACTCAAGGTCTCCAAGAAGGCCAAATACTCCGGACTCTTGTTTGGTGCATATGTACAAACAACAGTCAGAGTTTTCCCCCCCACAACCCGCAGGTGTAGGGAGGCAACCCTCTCGTCCACCGTGGTAAACTCCAACGTAGCGGCGCTCAGCCGGGGACTTGTGAGTATCCCCACACCCGCCCGGCGCCTCACACCCTGGGTAGCTCTGGAGAAGAAAAGAATCCAACCCCTATCCAGGAGTATGGTTCCAGAACTGAGACGTAGAGGTAAGCCCCACCAGATCTAACCGGTAGCGCTCCACCTCCCGCACAAGTTCCGGCTCCTTCCCCCACAGAGAGGTGACATTCCACGTCCCCAGAGCCAGCGTCTGCTGCCTGGGTCTGGTCTGTCAAGGCCACTGACCTTCACTGCCACCCGTGTGGCAGCGCACCCGACCCCAGCGGTTCCTCCCACAGGTGGTGGGCCCATGGGATGGAGAGATGGATGCCACGTAGCTTTTTCGGGTTGTGCCCGGCCGGGCTCCGTGGCAAACCTGGCCACCAGACGCTCGCTGACGAGCCCTCCATCTGGGCCTGGCTCCAGACAGGGGCCCCGGGCTTCCTCCGGGCAGGGTCACTCCATCTCTTCCTCGGTCACTCATAGGGTTTTTGAACCATTCTTTGTCTGGCCCCTCACCTGAGACCACTTTGCCTTGGGAGACCCTACCAGGAGCACAAAGCTCCAGACAACACAGCCCTCAGGTTCATAGGGACACACAAACCTCTCCACCACGATAAGGTGATGGTTCTCGGAGAGGATATTTGGAGTTGTTGGGCTATTTTGTTTTGGAAGCGTGAGGTCACTTCCGGTGGTTCGCGGTGAGTATTGACGCCTGGGTGTTCGCGGTCTAGCCTTCACTAACTATTTACAACTCCCTCAGTTAGACAGAAGTGTCCAGCTGGGTTGCACAGCGGCCCCTCCATCGGACACTTGTTTATTATTTTTCCTTTATTATTTTCGGAGTAAATCCTGGGTGGGGATCAAGTTCCCTGCCGGAGGTAGGCGTTTCGGGGCTCCGGCCGCCGATGTTTCCGCCTTTCAAGTCGCCTCGAGCCCGGCACGCTGCAGAAGATAGACAGGTTAGTTTTTGTTGGGTAGGATCTGGGGGATGTTTGTTTATCGTAAGGTTGGGTTTGTTTGTGTGTAGCACCCGGCGTTAATAGTTATGACGTTTACCACGGTGTGAGTGGATTACACGCTAATTTGTTTGTAGCTTAGCCTAGCGGCTAAGCGCTATTGCTGGCGTGATGGCAAGTGGGGTAGCATTTAGTGTGGAGGAGTTTGTGGCGGAGCCTGCGCTGTGTAAGCTAGACAACTGTAGGAAAGTTGATTTATTTGCAATTGCCGACCACTACGGTATCTCAGCTTCGGCCTCTCTCCTT